>NC_091984.1:235579398-235608066 GCF_044704955.1 Pristiophorus japonicus | reverse complement strand
CTCTCACACACTCACACTCTCTCTCTCTCACACACACTCACACTCTCTCTCTCTCACACACACACTCTCTCTCACTCACACACTCACACTCTCTCTCTCTCACACTCACACATACACATACACACTCTCTGCAGTGTATATAGGCACCTTTAGTAATGACTCCACGAGGCAGGGTGTGATACTTAAACTGTGTAGACCTGTAGTCCTTTATTTGCAGCTCCTGAGTGCGCCAACAAGCTGCGAGTTCCTTTTTATATTGGGTTACCTGCATTTCCCCTCCCTCACACACAGACCAAGTGGGTGTCACTGTTGTGGGATCCCTCGGGGAGGTAGCCACGGCAGCAGTGGGTGGTGTGTATACTCTGTGATGTGGGTAGTTGTGGGGTGGTGGGCAGGGCCACAAGACTGGGTGGGCTCCTTGTCCACTAATTGGGATGAGGGTCAGGTCATCCCAGGGTTTGCCAGGGAAGCTGGAGGGTATTGGCCTCATGCTCCTGGTGTTGGCCCTGGTGGCCAGGGGCTGTAGGGCTGGTCTGGTGCAGGTTGCCCTTGGTGGTGGCTGGGCTGCCCATTGACCACTGTCCCTGTGGTGGGTCTGCTCCCACTGGCTGTGTGTGTGTCCTGTAAGGGGCATCACATTCATTCCAAAGGTCCAGGCTACATGGTCAGGTAGCCTGCTGGACCTGGGGGTCTCCCACAGGGGGATTCCATTGGCATCAGCATGGTCCCTGTAGGACCCAATGTCCTTTGGCAGTGTCCTCTGATCACACATAGTCGAGCCTGCATTATACATTCGAGCATTTGCATCACTTTTGGGTGTCCTGGTTTCACCAGACATGGTTACATTAGGCATTTCGCAATCTCTATCATTACAGTTAAGCATAATAAACTTGTTCGTAACCTTACTGACACCTGCATTCATATCATTAGTCACATTAGTTAAACCAGCATCACAATTCATTGTTACATTTTCATACTTGCACCCTTTAATCGCATCTTTAGCTTTAAAGTCCGTGTACTCAAATAGTTAAAACTTCCCCTTTAAATTTCTTTGGTTACCGGTCTCCTTTAAGGGAGCCTTCAAATCCCTTGGCCGCTCGGTGTCATGTGATGCTCCTCCATGCTCACTGGTGGCATGGCGGCGGCCATTTTGATTACAAATGTTTCTCCTTGTGCTGCAGTCATTTCCTGCAGGAGGGCTGTGGTGATCTTTTCTTCCACAGGACCACTTCGCCTGGACCCGGTTCATCCAATTCCTGCCCAGCAGTGTGGGACCATCGCCGGCTACATTCCACAGGGGGAGTTTGTTCAACACGGCGCCCTGGGAGACCTGGACGTCTACGCTGCCAACGATTTGGATTTTACCTTTGGTGTAGGTGAGCAGCTTTGCCTGGACAGGAGACAGTTTTGGTCGAGTGGCAGGATTCATCCAAATTTTTTCAAAGATCATTTGGCTCATCACAGACTGTGTCGATCTTCATGGAGACTGGGACCCCGTCGATGTCCACTTCCATCATCCACGGAGAACTTCCGGTGGAGCAGGTAAAGATTCCATACTCTTCTTCCAGGGTTTGAGCAGCTTCCTCTTCATCTGTGTCGGAGCCCCGGTGATCAGCCAACTCATCAGAGACACAGTGAGTACAGCCTTTTCTGCACATTCTCTGAAGGTGCCCTTTCTCTTTGCAGCCTTTGCATGCATAGTCTCTGTAGTGGCACTGGTGATTGTCTTCTCCGGGGCTAGTAAGTCCCTGACGAGACCGTAGATGGTGGGCCCACAACTGCTAAGCAGGATGGCCCTGCGTTTGTTCGGTAGTGTGGCCGGTATGTCCCCGTCCAGGTCGTTGGCTATAAAGAAGTGTTCCAATCTTCCCCCTCTGTAAATTGCTGAAAGTTGCTGAGGTTAGACATGTTGAGCGTGTAGTTCGTGACCTCGTATTCCCATCGCCAGTTGTGGTGTATGTAGACACCTTTAGTAATGACTCCATGAGGCAGGGTATGATACTTAAACTGTGTAGACCTGTAGTCCTTTATTTGCAGCTCCTGTGTGACAACAACAAGCTGAGAGTTCCTTTTTATACTGGGTTACCTGCAGTGTGCAGGCAACCCTTAGGTCTCCAGCAGCAGCACCCTCTGGTGTACAGATAAGGTGTGTACAGTGTAAGGGTACATTCAGTGTGGCATAACAGTGTTACAGACATCACACAGTAAACAGGCATGCATACACAACACACTCTCTCTCTCTCACACATACACACACACACACACACACTATCTCTCTCTCTCTCACACACACACACTATCTCTCTCTCACACATACACACACACACTCTCTCACTCACACTCTCTCTCACTCTCACACACACTCTCTCTCACTCTCACACACACTCTCTCTCACTCACACACACTATCTCTCTCTCACACACACACACTATCTCTCTCTCTCACACACACACACTATCTCTCTCTCTCACACACACACACTATCTCTCTCTCTCACACACACTATCTCTCTCTCACACACACACTATCTCTCTCTCACACACACACTATCTCTCTCTCACACACACACTATCTCTATCTCTCACACACACTATCTCTATCTCTCACACACACACTATCTCTATCTCTCTCACACACACTATCTCTATCTCTCTCACACACACTATCTCTATCTCTCTCACACACACTATCTCTATCTCTCTCACACACACTATCTCTATCTCTCTCTCACACACACTATCTCTATCTCTCTCTCACACACACTATCTCTATCTCTCTCTCACACACACACTATCTCTCTCTCACTCACACACACTATCTCTCTCTCACTCACACACACTATCTCTCTCTCACTCACACACACTATCTCTCTCTCACTCACACACACACTATCTCTCTCTCACTCACACACACACTATCTCTCTCTCACTCACACACACTATCTCTCTCTCACTCACACACACTATCTCTCTCTCTCTCACACACACTATCTCTCTCTCTCACACACACACTATCTCTCTCTCTCACTCACACACACTATCTCTCTCTCTCTCTCACACACACTATCTCTCTCTCTCTCACACACACTATCTCTCTCTCTCTCACACACACTATCTCTCTCTCACACACACTATCTCTCTCTCTCTCACACACTATCTCTCTCTCTCTCACACACTATCTCTCTCTCTCTCACACACACTATCTCTCTCTCTCTCACACACACTATCTCTCTCTCTCTCTCACACACACTATCTCTCTCTCTCACACACACACACACACACACTCACACTCACTCTCACACACACACTATCTCTCTCTCTCTCTCTCACACACATACACACACACTCTCTCACATACACACTATCTCACTCACACACTCTCTCACACACACACACACTGCACGCTGACACACACTTCTGTTTTATAAGATGTTGGCATTCATTCGGATTTGGAGTCAGTTTTCAGCATCAGACCTCAGTCCGTGACCCCTTCCTTCTCCACCATTATCGTGCATCATATTCCCTTTTGATCTTGGCACAAAGCAACAACCCTCTGCACGGCGACTGCACTTTGACTGTTCACTGCGCTGTGTGTTGGGCAAAGAGCTGTTGTATTATTTGCATGAGTTGTGAATATCTTTAGTTTATTCAAAACAAGCAAAAGCCTCGAGTGGATTTTGTTGCATTAATCAAAGTAATCTAACCGTATCTCATTGCTTTGGGCTGCTGCTGATTTTCCAGGCCCAGTGCTGACTCACTGCTAATCTCGGATCTGCCCTGGTGTCTCACATTCCACATCCAAACAGAAAGCCAAATACCACAGAGGTGTTGGAAAGCTGAAACACGAGAGGGGAAAGCCAGGAGAACGTTTCAGGTCGATGACCCCTTTCGTTGACAACCTGAAACGTTAGTCATAGATCATCGAAATTTACAGCACAGAAGGAGGCCATTCGGCCCATCGTGTCCGCGTCGGCGTCGGCCGACCAAGAGCTACCCAGCCTAATCCCACTTTCCAGCTCTCGGTCCGTAGCCCTGTAGGTTACGGCACTTCAAGTGCACATCCAGTTACTTTTTAAATGTGGTGAGGGTTTCTGCCTCTACCACCCTTTCAGGCCGTGAGTTCCAGACCCCCACACCACTTTCCCCTCAAATCGCCTCAAAACTTCTCCCAATTATTTTAAATCTATGCCCCCTGGTTGTTGACCCCTCTGCTAAGGGAAACAGGTCTTTCCTATCCACTCTATCCAGGCCCCTCATAATTTTATACACCTCAATAAGGTCTCCCCTCAACCTCCTCTGTTCCAAAGAAAACAACTCCAGTCTATCTAATCTTTCCTCATCGCTAAAATTCTCCAGTCCTGGCAACATCCTCGTAAATCGTTTGTTCATTCTTCCCCTCCCCCTGTCAGTGCTTCTTAAAAATCTGTTCATTTCGAACACTCACCAGTTCTGAGGAAGGGTCATCGACCTGAAACGTTAACTCTGTTTCTCTCTCCACAGATGCTGCCTGACCCGCTGAGTATTTCCAGCATTTTTGGTTTATATTTCAGATTCCAGCATCAGCAGTATTCTGCTTTTGTATCCGTGTAAATCTCCTCTGCGCTCTCTCTTGTGCGATCACATCTTTCTGGTTAACCCCACCTTTCACTCTGTGCCGACACTGCCTGGCCTGCTGAGCATGTCCATGGGTTCTGCTCCCGTCTCCAATCCCCCCGGCTTTTGTCAATTCTGGACTGGCAGCAGACGGAGCGTCTCACAATCTCTCGCGGACTGGGGGTGAGGGGGAAGGGAAACGGGCCTTTCAGCTCAGGGACTTGGGTTCACATCGAGCCGAGTCTGATGGAACGAATGCCCCCTCCGTCTGCTCGATTTAAGGTGCTGTATGTGCAAAGTGTCCACACGGCAACAAGCAAAATAATTCCCATTGGACGGGAAGCGGCTGGAGACGTTTACAAGAATGTGATAAGATGCTACGTAAATTCAAGTCTCTTTATAAACAGAGACCGTTGGTCAAATGGCCTGTGCTGGGTGTCCACGACTGTGGGGGGCAAATGCAGTCCACACTGCTCCCGGGGGTAACAATTTAGGGTTGTGAGAGAGTGAGTGAGAGTGAGTGAGAGCGCACACGCGAGCGAGAGAGAGAGAGAGAGAGAGAGAGAGAGCGCGCGCATGAGTGAGCGCACGTAAGTGTGTGCGCGTGAGAGCACATGTGTGCATGTGTAAGTGAGTGCGCGTGTGTGAGTGCGTAAGTGAGTGTGTGAGAGTCCCACTATTTGTATTCACAGACGGCTCACTTCTGCAGGTCTCCATATCTGTGAGTTTGGGGGGTCTCGCTTTGTGAATGGGGGCTTCCAGAATCTGCCCACTCTCTGGTCTGAAGCATTGACCCAGCACCACAAGATGGAGGCATCTGGTCAGTGGAGTACGACTCCAGGCCTGGTGCATTGCCTGTGTGTTCTGGTCCTTTGGGGGTTGGAGTAAATTGCTGATTTGTGCCTGGGCTGTGGGAAAGCGGGGCCTGCATTGGGCGAATAGCCTTTACTCAATTACACTGTCTGCTGTTGGGGAGACCAGAACCTCAACAATCTGCCCCAATCCCAAACTCAGAGTTCATTGGCCCTTTGCTTCAGTATGACATTTCAGCTCCTGCAATAATCGTCCTTGTGGTCTCCACAAATAAGATTGTCCAATTAATTTCTATTGGACACTCCCATTATCCCCTCTTAAGTTACAGACAGTCGTGTATTTCTAGAGAGAATGTCTTCTACAACCACAGGATGTCCCAAAGCACTTTGCAACCAATGAAGTACTTCTGAAGTGTACTTACTGTTGTAATGTTGGAAACGCAGCAGTCAATTTGAATGCAACAATCTGACAATGACCAATAGAAACCACAGCTTGTATTTATACAGCGCGTTTATCGTAGTAAAATGTCCCAAGGCCGTTCACAGGAATGTAATCAGGCAAACTTTGACACGAGCCACATAAGGAGTTATTAGAACAGGTTGCCAAAGCTTGGTCAAAGAGGTACGTTTGAAGGAGCATTTTAAAAGAGAGGTCGAGAGGCAGAGAGGTTTAGGCAGGGAGTTCCAGAGCTTAGGATCTTGGCAGCTGAAGGCACGGCCACCAATGGAGGGGGGATGAAAATTGGGGATGCACAAGAGGGCAGAATTGGAGGAGCGCAGGATCTGGGAGGGGCGAGCCCATGAAGGATAAATATTGGCTAGGACACCGGGGATAACTCCCCTGCTCTTTGAATAGTGCCATGGAATCTTTTACGTCCACCCGAGAGGGCAGACGGGGCCTCGGTTTAGTGTCACATCTGAAAGACGGCACCTCCGACAGTGCGGTGCTCCCTCAGTACTGCCCCTCCGACAGTGCCGCACTCCCTCAGTACTGCCCCTCCGACAGTGCAACGCTCCCTCAGTACTACCCCTCCGATAGTGCAGCGCTCCCTCAGTACTGCCCCTCCGACAGTGCAACGCTCCCTCAGTACTGCCCCTCCGATAGTGCAGCGCTCCCTCAGTACTGCCCTGGAGTGTCAGCCTGGATTTTATGTGCTCACATTCCTGGAGTGGGACTTAAACCCACAACCTTCTGACTCAGAGGCATGGGTGCTGCCCACTGAGCCACAGCTGACTCACGTATCAGTTCACCCTACACATATTTAAACAGCACTGATACGTTCAGTTAATGTATAATAAACCCACTCTAGGGTTATGAGTTGAACTTCTGTTCAGATACGAGATGAGATTGGTAATTTGTGAACTAGTCTTTACCTGCTTGCTTCAAGCTGGAGTCTGCGGAGGTCATTAACATCAACATTACTGTGGGTTCCGCACAGAGCAACTTGAAGTGCTTTCTACAGATCCATTTGCCAGAAATAAACCCTGTAGGATTTTCAAATTCCTCGATAAGAGCCCATTAATTCCCATTTCAAGAGACCATAACTAGAAGGCTGCGTACATGACCAGTTAACACCTTGTAGGATTTGTTTCAGAAACACACAGCAGGGGAATCTGTAATGGCACATTCTGAGAAGGCAGACTCTGCCAGGCACTTCACAAACCCAGCTCCTGGCCACACTGGCAACGAAGGCCCAATTATTAATGTAAAGAAAGACTTGGATTTATATAGCGCCTTTCACGTCCACCAGACATCTCAAAGCACTTTACAGCCAATGAAGTACTTTCAGATTGTAGTCACTGTTGTAATGTGGGAAACACGGCAGCCAATTTGCGCACAGCAAGCTCCCACAAACAGCAATGTGATAATGACCAGATAATCTGTTTAATGATGTTGACTGAGGGATAAATATTGGCCCCAGGACACCGGGGATAACTCCCCCTGCTCTTCTTTGAAATAGTGCCGTGGGATCTTTTACGTCCACTTGAGGGGGAAGACAGGGCCTCGGTTTAATGTCTCATCCGCAAGACGGCACCTCCGACAGTGCGCGCTCCCTCAGCACTGCACTGGAGTGTCAGCCTAGATATTGTGCCCAAGTCCCTGGAGTGAGACTTGAACCCATAACCTTCTGACTCAGAGGCGAGTGCTGCCCACTGAGCCATGGCCGACAACTTGTGCCGTATCCGTTAATGGCAGGAGATGTTCCACGTGAACATGAGCCAACCATTGCTCAGCCCCCACCTCCTCATTAACCTATTCTGACTGCAGCAATGCTACCCGAATAAAGCCATTAATAATACAGTAGAGCCCTAAAACACAACCCAATCTTCAGCGATAAAGTATTAATGTGCCGTCTCAGTATCCCTGAACCAGACAGGGGCAGAAAGAAAACTGACCAAGGTTGGCACTGCTGTTTGCAATCCCCCGCTCCAATCTGCTCCTCTGTGGGTGGGTACAGGTTGGGCCTCAGCTATGATGCTCCAGGTGGTCAAATAGCCAGCTGATATTGACCAGGCTCAGCCACGAAGAATGGCCACTTGGGTGAGATAGAGGGTCCCGGCCTTTTCCTATGGTGAGGAACTGTACTGGAGCTTCCCAACACAACACATGGGTAGATGCAGGGAGGATGTTTCCCCCGGGCTGGAGAGTCTAGAACCAGGGGTCACAATCTCAGGATAAGGGGTCGGCCATTTAGGACTGAGATGAGGAGAAACTTCTTCACTCAGAGGGCGGTGAATCTTTGGAATTCTCTACCCCAGAGGGCTGTGGAGGCTCAGTCGTTGAGTATATTCAAGGCTGAGATCGATACATTTTTGGATATGGGGAAAGTGGAGTTGAGGTTGTCATCATCATCATCAGCACTCCCTTGGAATCGAGGAAGACTTGCTTCCACTCTTAGCATGAATTTTTAGGTGGCTGAACAGTCCAATACGAGAATCACAGTCTCTGTCACAAGTGGGACAGATAGTCATTGAGGGAAGGGGTGGGTGGGACTGGTTTGCCGCACGCTACTTCCGCTGCCTGCGCTTGATTTCTGGATACTCTCAGTGTTGAGTCTCGAGGTGCTCAGCGTCCTCCCGGATGCACTTCCTCCACTTAGGGCGGTCTTTGGCCAGGGACTCCCAGGTGTCAGTGGGGATGTTGCACTTTATCAGGGAGGCTTTGAGGGTGTCCCTGTAACATTTCCTCTGCCCACCTTTGGCTCGTTTGGACGAGTTCAGAGTGGAGCGCTTGCTTTGGGAGTCTCGTGTCTGGCATGCGAACTATGTGGCCTGCCCAGCGGAGCTGATCGAGTGTGGTCAGTGCTTCAATGCTGGGGATGTTGGCCTGGACGAGGACACTGATGTTGGTGCGTCTGTCCTCCTAGGGGATTTTCAGGATCTTGTAGAGACATCGTTGGTGGTATTTCTCCAGCGACTTGAGGTGCCTACTGTACATGGCCCACGTCTCTGAGCCATACAGGTAGAGTTGAGGTAGAAGATCAGCCATAATCTCGTTGAATGGCGGAGCAGGCTCGAGGGGCCAAATGGCCGACTCCTGCTCCTAATTCTTAAGTTCTTATATTGTACTGGAGTATCCCATCCCACCACGTGGGGGAGATGCTTTACCGTGGGTCCTTGCTCCACACACAAGATCATAAAATAGAATCACAGAATTTTAATACGTAGGACGTGGCCATGCGGCCCATTACACCTGTGCCGGCTCTTTGAACGAGCGATCCAATTAATCACCACTGTTTCCGAATAACCCTGCAAACCAGTCCTCTTCAACTGCATTTCTTGGATGAGGGAATTAGTAGGCAGGCAGTATCAATGGAACATGCACAGGTTAGTGCCGCGAGGAAAAGGCCAAGAGGAGAAATAATAATCACATTAATATTACAAATGTAAACAGATACTGTAACTCACACCAGTAATAATCCCAATACTAAACACGGAATAACCCCGGGGGCAAGACTGCAATAACTAGTTGGTTAAGTTCTTTATCCTGGATTTTGCTCATTTCCGCAGGCTCCCCGAGTGTGTACTCCTCTGCAAATGAGATTTACTGCATTAACTACCGGTGGCTGCACTTCAAAGGGCACCTCATTGCCTGTGAAGTGCTTCGAGATGTCTTGAGGCGGAGAAAGGACCCGACGGAAATGCAATTCTTTCTTTCTCAATTGCATCCGGGAGGAGATTCTTCAGATAAGGCAGTAAGTGGTGGGTCAGAGCGAGGCTTTGGGGCCGACCATTCCTCGATTGTTTCGGCGATGTGGCGAGAGGTTTGAGCAGCTCGACCCTCACCGAGAGGTGTTTACAGACAGACGCAGACGTTAATGATCACTGTCCCTGAACCAAAAATCTCTCGTCTCCACGCCGCGAGGACAGGGACTTGGGTGTCCTTGTACACGAATCACTGAACGTTAACATGCAGGTTCAGCAAGCACGTAGAAAAGCAAATGGTCTGTTGGCCTTTATTACAAGAGGATTTGAGTATAAAAGTCGACAAGCTCCCTGCTGGAGTGGAACTAAACTACAGAACCAGGGGGAACCTGTTCAACCTTCGCCGTCTCCAGGACAAGTCCAAGACCACCCCAACCTCTGTCGTCGAGCTGCATTACGCGGACGATGCCTGCGTCTGAGCACACACAGAGGCTGCACTCCAGGACAAAGTCAACATATTTACTGAGGTGTACGAAAGCATGGGCCTTACGCTAAACATCAGCAAGACAAAGGTCCTCCACCAGCCTGTCCTCGCCGCACAGCACTGTCCCCCAGTCATCAAGATCCACGGCGCGTCCCTGGACAACGTGGACCACTTCCCATATCTCGGGAGCCTCCTAGCAACAAGAGCAGACATCGACGACGAGATCCAACACCGCCTCCAGTGCGCCAGTGCAGCCTTCGGCCGCCTGAGGAAGAGAGTGTTTGAAGATCAGGCCCTCAAAACTGCCACCAAACTCATGGTCGACAGGGCTGTAGTGATACCCGCCCTTCTGTATGGCTCAGAAACATAGACCATGTACAGCAAACATCTCAAGTCGCTGGAGAAATACCACCAACGATGTCTCCGCAAGATCCTACAAATCCCCTGGGAGGACAGACGCACCAACGTTAGTGTCCTCGATCAGGCCAACATCCCCAGCATCGAAGCACTGACCACACTTGATCAGCTCCACTAGGCAGGCCACATAGTCCGCATGCCAGACACGAGACTCCCAAAGCAAGCGCTCTACTCGGAACTCCTTCACGGCAAACGAGCCAAAGGTGGGCAGAGGAAACGTTACAAGGACACCCTCAAAGCCGCCCTGATAAAGTGCACCATCCCCACCGACACCTGGGAGACCCTGGTCAAAGACTGACCTAAGTGGAGGAAGTGCATCCGGGAGGGCGCTGAGCACCTCGAGTATCGTCGCCGAGAGCATGCAGAAATCAAGCGCAAGCAGCGGAAGGAGCGTGCGGCAAACCAGTCCCACCCTCCCTTTCCCTCAACGACTATCTGTCCCACCTGTGACAGAGACTGTGGTTCTCGTATTGGACTGTACAGCCACCTGAGAACTCATGTTAAGAGTGGAAGCAAGTCTTCCTCGATTCCAAGGACTGCCTATGATGATAAGAGTAAAGATGTCTTCCTGGAATTATATCGGGCCCTGGTGGGACCACACCTGGAGTATTGTGTACAGTTTTGGTGTCTTTACCTAAGGAAGGATATACTTGCCATAGAGGGAGTGCAACGAAGGTTCACCAGACTGATTCCTGGCATGGGGGGATTGTCCTATGAGGAGAGATTGAGTAGACAAGGCCTATATTCTCCAGAGTTTAGAAGAATGAGAGGTGATCTCATTGAAACATACAAAATTCTTACAGGGCTTGACAGGGTAGATGCTGGGAGGATGTTTCCCTCTGGCTGGGGAGTCTAGAACCAGGGGTCACAGTCTCAGGATAAGGGGTTGGCCATTTAGGACTGAGATGAGGAGAAATTTCTTCACTCAGAGGGTGGTGAATCTTTGGAATTCTCTGCCCCAGAGGGCTGTGGAGGCTCAGTATTTGAATATATTCAAGACAGAGATCGATAGATTTTTGGATATTAAGGGAATCAAGGGAAATGGGGATAGTGCAGGAAAGTGGAGTTGAGGTCGAAGATCAGCCGTGATCTCATTGAATGGCGGAGCAGGCTCGAGGGGCCGAATGGCCGACTCCTGCTCCTAATCCTTGTTATTATGTTACGTCCTTAACTATTTGTCAGCGGGTGTGCTGGAGTCGCTCACAGCTCCGAATGCACAGGCTCCAGGACAAGAGAATCTGGAGCAGGCCAACCCCCAGCTGCAGGGGACGCCCAATCAGAAACTGGCAGCACCAGGCCCAGAAAGAACAAACTTGCTTTGAGATGGCGCCTTTCACAACCTCGGGATGTCCCAATTTGCGTGCAGCATTCTCCCACAAATAAAAATGTGATTATGACCTGATAATGTTTTGTTTTAGTGATGTTGGTTGAGGGATCAATATTGATCAGGACACCGGGGATAACTCCCCTGCTCTTCTTTGAAATAGTGGCATGGGATCTTTTACATCCACGAGGGGCAGACAGGGCTTCGGTTTAACGTCTCATCCAAAAGACTGCACCTCCGACAGTGCGGCACTCCCTCAGCATTGCATTGGGAGCACTTCCCTATCTTTAATCTCCTCCAGCCCACTCCCCCCCGCCCCCGAGATGTCTGCGCTCCTCTAATTCTGCCCTCCTGAGTGTTATGTATGAAGAAAGAGTCTGACTGAATACTGTGAGCTCAAAGTAAAGTGTGACCTTAGTCTTTTATTTCAGATCTCCAGAGTGCCTCTCCAACCTGTGAGGCCTCCTTAAGTACCTGTGCTCCCAAGGGATTATGGGATCCCTTGGGACTCCAGGGGATGAGCCCTCTGGTGGCTGTACAGGGTATATACAAGTTTACATATATAACACTGAGCATCCCTGATTATAATTGCTCAACCGTCAGCTGCCTGGGCCCTAAGCTCTGGAACTCCCTCCCTAAACCCCTCCACCTCTCCTTCTTCCTTCAAGACTCTCCTTAAAACCTATCTCTTTGACTTGTGCTCATTTCTACTTAAGCAGCTCGGTGCCAAATTTTTATTGCATAACACTCCTGTGAAGTGCCTCAGGCCGTTTCACTACGTTAAAGGCGCTATATAAATACAAGTTGTTGTCAGCCGAGAATATGTGCTCAAGTCCCTGGAGTGGGATGTGAACCCATGACCTTCTGACTCAGAGGCGAGAGTGCTGTCCACTGAGCCACGGCTGACTAAAAAAAGCAGAGAGGAAAAAGCGTTCCACGAACACCAATATATGAAGGGGTTTAGAATGACGGCAAAGGCTGCCCGCACACAACGCACCCCCCCCACCCCTCTCCTGACAGGCGGCTTATTACAGACTGTTATGTATGTGAACCTGTAATTACCATGTCTAACCACCAGAGGGCTTATCCCCTGGAGTCCCACGGGATCCCACAATCCTTTGGGAGCACTTGTATATAAGGAGGCCTCACAGGCTGGAGAGGCACTCTGAGATCTGTAGTAAAGGACTACGGTCACACTTACTTTGAGCTTGCAGTATCTAGTCTGACTCCTTATCCAAGACATAACACAGACGATCCAAACGCCATCCTTCAACTTGTGCGACAGAAGCAGTGGCCTGGATTACACCCACTCCCAGAGACTATTCGAGCTTTTGTTCATCAACACAAACTGACGATGCATTGCTGCCGTAGGGAGACTGTGTCAGACACGTCCACATCCCTCCGCTGACCCACTGACTGAAGTTCTGAGAACCTGCCGCTGATCCCGGGACCTCACAAGAAGTGGTTGGGAAAAATCCAACTGTTCGCGTGGGGGCAAGCTCACGCCCCCACAACATCCCCAAACAGGAAGTGAAATGTCGCCCCCCCTCCCCTCTCGTCAATCACAACCTTGTCAATCACCCTCCCCTGCTGTGTGTGGGAGTAACGGCTCAAGCACTTGGCCAAATTATATCTGTGCACCTTTGGAGACTTGTTACTTTCTACCCAGTCTCGCAAAAACATGGAGAATCCATTTCAATCCTCTAAAGAATAGATTAACAGCTGAGATGAGGAAAAACTTCTTCACTCAGAGGGGTGGTGAATCTTTGGAATTCTCTGCCCCAGAGGGCTGTGGAGGCTCAGTCTTTGAGTATATTCAAGACAGAGATCAATAGATTTTTGGATATTAAGGGAATCAAGGGATATGGGGACAGTGCAGGAAAGTGGAGTTGAGGTCGAAGATCAGCCGTGATCTCATTGAATGGCGGAGCAGGCTCGAGGGGCCGAATGGCCCATTCCTGCTTCTATTGCATATGTTCTTAACTTTAACCGCACACTGCATTAGAAATAGATTACTTCATCTATATTCTGCAGTATATAAAATGTAAAAACAAAATGAAACTTGCTTTAAAGTGCGACTCAGGCTTAAAAAAAAACCCTGTTTCTGCACAATTCACAGATTTATCTGACTTTATCTCACAATCCGTTCTTTGCCATTTCAAACCCAATAGGATAGGATTTCCACAGGGGTTCTCCTGATGCAACCTCCGAAACGCTGCTTCCTGGGATTCCAGCCCATCTTCTACTAAAGTTATAGTGGCACCCCCTCAGCACTGCCCCTCCGACAGTGCGGCACTCCCTCGGTACTGCCCTTTCAGTACTGCCCCTCCGACAGTGCCACACTCGCTCAGTACTGCCCCTCCGACAGTGCGGCACTCCCTCAGTACTGCCCTTTCAGTACTGCCCCTCCGACAGTGCCACACTCGCTCAGTACTGCCCCTCCGACAGTGCGGCACTCCCTCAGTTCTGACCTTTCAGTACTGCCCCTCCGACAGTGCCACACTCGCTCAGTACTGCCCCTCCGACAGTGCGGCACTCCCTCAGTTCTGACCTTTCAGTACTGCCCCTCCGACAGTGCCACACTCGCTCAGTACTGTCCCTCCAACAGTGCGGCACTCCCTCGGTACTGCTCCTCTGACAGTGCAACAGTCCCTCAGCACTGCACTGGTGTGTCAGCCTAGATTTTTTGTGCTCCAAGTCTCTGGAATAGAAACATAAGAAAATAGGTGCAGGAGCAGGCCATTCGGCCCTTCGAGCCTGCACCGCCATTCAATGAGTTCATGGCTGAACATGCAACTTCAGTACCCCATTCCTGCTTTCTCGCCATACCCCTTGATCCCCCTAGTAGTAAGGACTTCATCTAACTCCCTTTTGACTATATTTAGTGAATTGGCCTCAACAACTTTCTGTGGTAGAGAATTCCACAGGTTCACCACTCTCTGGGTGAAGAGGTTTCTCCTCATCTCGGTCCTAAATGGCTTACCCCTTATCCTTAGACTGTGACCCCTGGTTCTGGACTTCCCCAACATCGGGAACATTCTTCCTGCATCTAACCTGTCTAAACCCTTCAGAATTTTAAACATTTCTATGAGGTCCCCTCTCATTCTTCTGAACTCCAGTGAATACAAGCCCAGTTGATCCAGTCTTTCTTGATATGTCAGTCCCGCCATCCCGGGAATCAGTCTGGTGAATCTTCGCTGCACTCCCTCAATAGCAAGAATGTCCTTCCTCAAGTTAGGAGACCAAAACTGTACACAATACTCCAGGTGTGGCCTCACCAAGGCCCTGTACAATTGTAGCCACACCTCCCTGCCCCTGTACTCAAATCCCCTCGCTATGAAGGCCAACATGCCATTTGCTTTCTTAACCGCCTGCTGTACCTGCATGCCAACCTTCAATGACTGATGTACCATGACACCCAGGTCTCGTTGCACCTCCCCTTTTCCTAATCTGTCACCATTCAGATAATAGTCTGTCTCTCTGTTTTTACCACCAAAGTGGATAACCTCACATTTATCTACATTATACTCCATCTGCCATACATTTGCCCACTCACCTAACCTATCCAAGTCACTCTGCAGCCTCATAGCATCCTCCTCGCAGCTCACACTGCCACCCAACTTAGTGTTATCTGCAAATTTGGAGATACTACATTTAATCCCCTCGTCTAAATCATTAATGTACAATGTAAACAGCTGGGGCCCCAGCACAGAACCTTGCGGTACCCCACTAGTCACTGCCTGCCATTCTGAAAAGTCCCCATTTACTCCTACTCTTTGCTTCCTGGTCTGACAACCAGTTCTCAATCCATGTCAGCACACTACCCCCAATCCCATGTGCTTTAACTTTGCACATTAATTTCTTGTGTGGGACCTTGTCGAAAGCCTTCTGAAAGTCCAAATATACCACATCAACTGGTTCTCCGTTGTCCACTCTACTGGAAACATCCTCAAAAAATTCCAGAAGATTTGTCAAGCATGATTTCCCTTTCACAAATCCATGCTGACTTGGACCTATCATGTCACCTCTTTCCAAATGCGCTGCTGTGACATCCTTAATAATTGATTCCATCATTTTACCCACTACTGAGGTCAGGCTGACCGGTCTATAATTCCCGGTTTTCTCTCTCCCTCCTTTTTTAAAAAGTGGGGTTACATTGGTTACCCTCCACTCGATCGGAACTGATCCAGAGTCAATGGAATGTTGGAAAATGACTGTCAATGCATCCGCTATTTCCAAGGCCACCTCCTTAAGTACTCTGGGATGCAGTCCATCAGGCCCTGGGGATTTATTGGCCTTCAATCCCATCAATTTCCCCAACACAATTTCCCGACTAATAAGGATTTCCCTCAGTTCCTCCTCCTTACTAGACCCTCTGACCCCTTTTATATCCGGAAGGTTGTTTGTGTCCTCCTTAGTGAATACCGAACCAAAGTACTTGTTCAATTGGTCTGCCATTTCTTTGTTCCCAGTTATGACTTCCCCTGATTCTGACTGCAGGGGACCTACGTTTGTCTTTACTAACCTTTTTCTCTTTACATATCTATAGAAACTTTTGCAATCCGTCTTAATGTTCCCTGCAAGCTTCTTCTCGTACTCCATTTTCCCTGCCCTAATCAAACTCTTTGTCCTCCTCTGCTGAGTTCTAAATTTCTCCCAGTCCCCGGGTTCGCTGCTATTTCTGGCCAATTTGTAAGCCACTTCCTTGGCTTTAATACTATCCCTGATTTCCCTTGATAGCCACGGTTGAGCCACCTTCCCTTTTTTATTTTTATGCCAGACAGGAATGTACAATTGTTGTAGTTCATCATTGCGGTCTCTAAATGTCTCCCATCCACAGTCAACCCCTTAAGTATCATTCGCCAATCTATCCTAGCCAATTCACGCCTCATACCTTCAAAGTTACCCTTCTTTAAGTTCTGGACCATGGTCTCTGAATGAATTGTTTCATTCTCCATCCTAATGCAGAATTCCACCATATTATGGTCACTCTTCCCCAAGGGGCCTCTCACACGAGATTGCTAATTAATTCCCTCTCATTACACAACACCCAGTCTAAGATGGCCTCCCCCCTAGTTGGTTCCTCGACATATTGGTCTAGAAAACCATCCCTTATGCACTCCAGGAAATCCTCCTCCACCGTATTGCTTCCAGTTTGGTTAGCCCAATTTATGTGCATATTAAAGTCACCCATTATAATTGCTGCACCTTTATTGCACGCACCCCTAATTTCCTGTTTGATGCCCTCCCCAACATCACTACTACTGTTTGGAGGTCTGTACACAACTCCCACTAACGTTTTTTTGCCCTTTGGTGTTCTGCAGCTCTACCCATATAGATTCCACATCATCCAAGCTAATGTCCTTCCGAACTATTGCATTAATCTCCTCTTTAACCAGCAATGCTACCCCACCTCCTTTTTCTTTTATTCTATCCTTCCTGAATGTTGAATACCCCTGGATGTTGAGTTCCCAGCCCTGATCATCCTGGAGCCACGTCTCCGTAATCCCAATCACATCATATTTGTTAACATCTATTTGCACAGTTAATTCATCCACCTTATTACGGATGGAACCTGAACCCACAACCTCCTGACTCGGAGGCTGACACTGTAAGATAAACTATATCAATTTCATTACTGCTCTAGAGTCGGGGCTAACATTGATTTATCTGATCGACCTGGTGGTTTGTTGGTCTTTGCACGGTCCCACCCAGCTCAGTGATTAGTTGGTTTGGTTGGTAAGCCATCGCCGGCCATCTCCACCAGATGGCAGTATGGTACCATCCCTGGGTCCCGTCAGGAATCCGAGCTTGTGCCGAGACACCTTGCAAAGGTCACCCGTCCACACAGGGTTAAACCATTCTGCTGCTCAATGCAAATGCTAATCTTCAATGCACGAATTGTAAAACCCGGGTCGGCCCCAAGGCTCGCTCTCAGATAAAATGAACACATTCTGCAGCCTTTTACGGAGCTTTAAAAATGTCCTTTTGGGTGACGTGCCATCAGTCACCGCTGCGATAATTGATAAGACGGTATTACTTGGCATGTGCTCGGTAACAGCTATTAATGGAGAGAAACTCGGTCATGCAGAATTTATCCAAACGAGGGGCTATTGAGCAATAACAGGGCGCTGTTGCAGCGGGTTAAATACACGGAATCGAGCATTTCACTGGGAAGACAAAGGGTTGGGCAGTGTTGTCATGGCACCCACCATATCAGAGGCAAATCGATGTTCTTCCTCAGCACAACTCAAACTAATAAACTAGCTTCACCCAGAACATGACCTTATCCGCCACTATCAATTGTGGAGTGCTGCTCAGTGTAAAACAGCAGCAAGTCTATCTCGACCTGACATCCAAGCTCAGATAGTGCGAGATACCAGACGCCCATGACTGATGGCAGATAAGATAAGCTGCTTCAGACTGTACACACACAAACCATACCGGCTCATTGTTAACAGCAGATGACAGCGTCACCGCATGGATCCATTTCCAGCTTGTTGTTAAAACGCTTCATTTGCCCTCTATCTCCCTCTCCCCCACCATTTTAATTCAGCCTCCTTTCCCCCTCCTGGCTCTTTCCCACGGGGCGTCTCCAAACCTTCCCCACTCCATCGTTTGACTGGGCTCGGGGAGCCCAGCAGGTCAGTTGGCCAAGCCGCTTCATCGCAAAATTTAAATATCAAGAAAGTAAAGTACAAGAAAAAAAAAAACACGGTTCACCCCCTGTGCTCGCTGACCTACATTGGCTCCCGGTCCGGCAACGCCTCGATTTCGAAATTCTCATCCTTGTTTACAAATCCCTCCATGGCCCTCGCCCCTCCCTATCTCTGTAATCTCCTCCAGCCCCACAATCCCCCCGAGATGTCTGCGCTCCTCTAATTCTGCCCTCCTGAGCATCGCTGATTATAATCGCTTAACCATCAGTGGCTGTGCCTTCTGTTGCCTGGGCCCCAAGCTCTGGAACTCCCTGCCTAAACCTCTCCGCCTCTCTTTGCTCCTTAAAACCTACCTCTTTGACCAAGCTTTTGGTCACCTGTCCCAATATCTCATGTGGCTGATGATAAATTTAGTTTGATAACCACTCCTGTGAAGCACCTTGGGACGTTTTACTACGTTAATTGTGCTGAATAAATACAAGTTTGGAGGAGGCTTGTGTGGAGCCTTATAATATGGTTTTCAATGGCTACACTGGGCTTTTTCAACAACAACGTATTTATATACGTGAAGAGGGCGAGATGAAGTAGGGGGTGGGAGGAGGCTGGTGTGGAGCATGAACACCGACACGGAGCAGTGGGGTCCAATGGCCGGTTTCTTTGCTGTAAAATTCTATGGGGTCAAAGTTGGGTCCTGCCGTGTTTGAGGTGGTGTTACCGCCAGAGAGCTGAGCGTTGGACGCAGGCTCCAACGAATAAATTCAGTTTTTATGCCCAAAGATGAGTGAGCGCCGCTAAAGGTGAATCTCCTCACGGAGGGCCGCCAAGCTCGCTGGGAGAAAAGGGAAGAAAATACCCTCAAACTTCCCCAACCCCACCCCCCACACACACACAAACTTCCATGACCCCCACACACACACAAACCTCCCCAACCCCCCCACACACACACAAACCTCCCCAACCCCCCCACACACACACAAACCTCCCCAACCCCCCCCCACACACACACACAAACTTCCCCGACCCCCCCCACACACACAAACTTCCCCGACCCCCCCCACACACACAAACTTCCCCGACCCCCACACACACACAAACTTCCCCGACCCCCACACACACAAACTTCCCCGACCCCCCCACACACACAAACTTCCCCGACCCCCACACACACAAACTTCCCCGACCCCCACACACACAAACTTCCCTGACCCCCACACACACACAAACTTCCCCAACCCCACCCCCCACACACACACAAACTTCCATGACCCCCACACACACAAACTTCCCTGACCCCCACACACACACAAACTTCCCCGACCCCCCCACACACACACACAAACCCCACACACAAACTTCTCCGACCCCCACACACACACACAAACTTCCCCGACCCCCCCACACACACACAAACTTCCCCCACACACAAACTTCTCCGACCCCCACACACACACAAACTTCCCGACCCCCCACACCACACAAACTTCCCGACCCCCACACACACACAAACTTCTCCGACCCCCCCACACACACACACCACTTCCCCGACCCCCCACACACACACAAACTTCCCCGACCCCCCACACACACACAAACTTCCCCGACCCCCCCACACACACAAACTTCCCCGACCCCCCCACACACACAAACTTCCCCGACCCCCCACACACACAAACTTCCCCGACCCCCCACACACACAAACTTCCCGACCCCCCCACACACACAAACTTCCCCGACCCCCACACACACAAACTTCCCCGACCCCCACACACACACAAACTTCCCCGACCCCCACACACACAAACTTCCCCCCCCCCCACACACACAAACTTCCCCGACCCCCACACACACAAACTTCCCCGACCCCCACACACACAAACTTCCCCGACCCCCACACACACAAACTTCCCCGACCCCCCACACACAAACTTCCCCGACCCCCACACACACAAACTTCCCCCCCCCACACACACACACAAACTTCCCCGACCCCCACACACACAAACTTCCCCCCCCCCCACACACACAAACTTCCCCGACCCCCCACACACACAAACTTCCCCGACCCCCCACACACACAAACTTCCCCGACCCCCCACACACACAAACTTCCCCGACCCCCCCCCACACACAAACTTCCCCGACCCCCCCACACACACACAAACTTCCCCGACCCCCCACACACAAACTTCCCCGCCCCCCCCACACACACAAACTTCCCCGACCCCCCACACACACAAACTTCCCCGACCCCCCACACACAAACTTCCCCGACCCCCACACACACAAACTTCCCCGACCCCCCCACACACAAACTTCCCCGACCCCCACACACACAAACTTCCCCGACCCCCACACACACAAACTTCCCCCCCCCCACACACACACAAACTTCCCCGACCCCCCACACACACAAACTTCCCCGACCCCCACACACACAAACTTCCCCGACCCCCACACACACAAACTTCCCCGACCCCCACACACACAAACTTCCCCCCCCCCACACACACACAAACTTCCCCGACCCCCACACACACAAACTTCCCCCCCCCCCACACACACACAAACTTCCCCCCCCCCCCACACCCACACACAAACTTCCCCACCCCCCCACAACACACCCCCCCACCCCCCACACCACACTCCCCCCCCCCACACACACACAACTTCCCCGACCCACACACACACAAACTTCCCCCCCCCACACACACACACAAACTTCCCCGACCCCCACACACACAAACTTCCCCGACCCCCACACACACAAACTTCCCCGACCCCCCCACACACACACAAACTTCCCCGACCCCCCCACACACAAACTTCCCCTTTGTCACAACTAATGAAAAAAATGAAGAAATAAATAAAGAAAAAAACCTTACCTTGCACTCTGGCCGATTCTGCCCGAGTCCCGCTGTTTAACCACCATGTTTCTTGGCTGTATGGTCACCTGCCAGGAAGGCCAACGTTCAAACTAAATATGGCCATAGAGGCGCCAGGAGGTGTTTCACGCATACTGACGTCAGGATTTCCATGGCATTAGCCGGCGAGACAGAACATTTTAACGCCCTTAAACAATGAACACCGAATTTCACGTCAGGCGGTAAGAGCACCCAGCACCACTCCCAACCGCCCAGCTCCCAGTTAACACCCAACACTGGCGTTATCAGCCGGCGTCAGCAACCGAATTTCAACCCCCATGTACTTCACAGGTGGGTAATCAAGAAACAAACTGAATGCAGCGGCAAAGGGACAGATATTGGGTCAGGTGGCCAAAAGCTTGGTCAAGAGGAAGGTTTTCAGGAGCGTCTTAAAGGAAGAGAGAGAGACATAGAGGTTTAGAAACATAGAAATTTACAGCGCATCGTGTCTGTGCCGGCCGGCAAAAAGCCACACGGCCCTCGGTCAGCAGCCCTAAAAATTACATATAAACCTATGAACAATGAACAGGTAAAGAACATCCGGCCCAAGCAGTCCGCCCCACACACAACGATACCTCATGTATCGCAACATTTACACTCCACTCCAACCGGAGCCATGTGATCTCCTGGGAGAGGCCGAAAAAGATAAAAACCCAGGCCAATTGGGGAAAAAATCTGGGAAAATTCCTCTCCGACCCATCCAGACGATTGAATCTAGTCCAGGAGATCACTCTGGATGTATTAGATTCCCTGAAGTACTTACCATCGTATCTGCGCCAGCCAAAAGGTTACCCGGTCTAATCCCACTTACTAGCTCTAGGTCCGTAACCCTGCAGGTTACGGCACTTCAGGTGCCCATTCAAGCACCTTTTAAATGTGGTGAGGGTTTCTGCCTCTACCACCTTTCCAGGCAGTGAGTTCCAGACCCTCACAACCCTCTGCGCGAAGAAGCTTCCCCTCAAATCCCCTCTAAACCTTCCACCAACCACCTTAAACCTATGTCCCCTCGTAATTGACCCCTCCACCAAGGGAAATAGGCCCTTGCTATCCACTATATCCAGGCCCTCAAAATTTTATACACCTCAATGAGGTCTCCCCTCAGCCTCCTCTGTTCCAAGGAGAACAAACCCAGCCTATCCAATCTGTTCTCATAGCTAAGATTCTCCATTCAAGGCAGCATCCTCTTAAATCTCCTCTGCAATCACGTCCTTCCTATAATACGGTGACCAGAACTGCACGCGGTATTCCAGCTGTGGCCTAACCAGTGTATTATACAATTTAAGCATAACCTCCCTGCTCTTGTATTCTATATCTCGGCCGATAAAGGCAAGCATTCCGTATGCCTTCTTAACCACCTTATCCCATCATGGTCTGCCACTTTCAGGGATCTGTGGACAAGCACTCCAAGGTCCCTTTGTTCATCTACACTATTAAGTGGCCTACCGCTTAATGTGTAAACCCTTTCCTTATTAGCCCTCCCCATTACCTCACACTTCTCCAAATTAAATTCCATTTGCCACTGCTCTGCCCACCTGACCAGTAGATTGATATCCTCCTGCAGTCCATGACTTTTCTCTTCATTATTAACCACACGGCCAATTTTAGTGTCGTCTGCAAACTTCTTAATCATACCCCCTATATTCAAATCTAGATCATTGATGTACACCACAAAAAGCAAGGGACCCAGTACTGAGCTCTGCGGAACCCCACTGGAAACATCCTTCCAGTCACAAAAACATCCATCAATCATTACCCTTTGTTTAGGGAGGGAGTTCCAGAGCTTTGGGCCCAGGCAGCTGGAGCACAGCCACCAATGGTGGAGCGATGAAAGAGGGGCGGGGAAACAAGAGACGAGAATTAAAGGACGAGAATCCGATGGGGGAGGGAGGGAGTTAGGGCTGGAGGAGGTTACAGAGATCAGGGGAGCCATAGTCTTTCTTTTCTTTTTAATACACACATTATAAATACTGACTAGAAATTTAAAACATTGTTTATATGTGCTGTACTTTAGAAGACTTTCTGCTGGGTTGTGAGTCGTTCTGGGATTAGCGCTCACTCAAACACCTGCAATGTAGAAGCTACTGAAGCCTGCAGTGGCTGCTAATGTGATTAATGTTTAATGTGTTGCTTGAACTGGTCGGTCCAGATGAAATATTTAAGTTTTGGAAAGTGAGGAATGCGTCGGAGATCGGATATTGGCAGGTGCACTGGGTTTACACATCCTCAGGAACCATGAGGCGACACAGACCCACGTCAGGAGGAACTCTCGGGACAGTTGGAGACTTGTGGCAGGGCACCGGGGGAAGGGGAGGTGTGAATTGGAGCCTCATCACCGCTCATGGCCACCAGGGTGAAGCATTGTCGGAGGACTCCTGGCACCCAATGGAACAGCACCCAAGGGTCAGTCAGTCGCCCAAGGAGGGACAGTTCGAGGGGTCAGTCAGTAGGGGTCAGTTGGCCTTGACAACATTCCTCCCCTTCATGACAGGTTAACCTCAATTGCTGCCTGTTGGATCTTGCTGTGTGCAATATGGTCGCTGTGCCTGCTGTCCAATCAGCAGGCACTGCGTTTTCATTGTGAAGGGGGGGAGGGGGGAGACTGGGGAGATCAG
This sequence comes from Pristiophorus japonicus, assembly GCF_044704955.1. Classification (NCBI taxonomy): domain Eukaryota; kingdom Metazoa; phylum Chordata; class Chondrichthyes; family Pristiophoridae; genus Pristiophorus; species Pristiophorus japonicus. Next base: position 235,584,099 of record NC_091984.1, on the reverse strand, counting down.
GGTGGGGGACAAGATGTCAGGTTGTGGGGGGGTGGGTGAGAGGAGATTCGGGCAGTTGGGGGGGGGGGGTGAGGAAGAGGGGTGGTCAGAGTGGGGGGGGGGGGGGGGGAAGGGAAGAGTACAGGGTGGGGGGGTGGAGGAATTCAGGTGGGGTTGGGGAGATCGTCGGGAGGTCGGGTGGGGGGAGGGGGGAGTTGTTCAGGTGGGGGGTGGGGAGATCGGGGCGGTGGGGGGGGGAATGTCGGGAGGTCGGCTGGGGGGGGGAGGTGGTCAGGGTGATGGGGAGGGTGGAGGGGAGAAGTTCAGGGTGGGTGGGGGGGGGGGGGGAATGTCGGGAGGTCGGGAGGTCGGGGAGAGCAGGTGGGGTGGGGGCCTGAGATCCATTAACTCCGCACAGGTGCAGTTAGTTCAAAGTTGAACATTTTCTATGGAATGGCTCCCGTGGCGATTGTGGATTTAGTGGGCGATGTTACAGCCTTCATTCCCACCCGTTGACCCGAGATTGCTCCTTGAACCTGGAGTGTGGTCACAGTGAGCTGCGCTCCGATCTCAGGGCAGCTCAAAGCTTTCCTACTTGCAGCAATAAAACCCAGAGCTTCCAACTACACTGTGTTTTCTTCAACAACACATCCACCGCCCCGAATTGATACCAGATGTGTGGAATCCACAGCCATGACAGTGATTTCACTGAGTTATGGCCAATCAATCAGTCGTTTTATTACAAGGATTTACAGGATATTCGCTGGTGTCTTGGAGATCATATTTCATGATTAGGTTCATTTTTTTAAATAAAACCTACAAATCACCGGACTTGTCGTGTCAGCCAAGTCTCAGTGGGCAGCACTCTCGCCTCTGAGTCAGAATGTTGTGGGTTCAAGTCCCATTCTAGGGACTAGAGCACAAAAATCTAGGCTGACACTTCCAGTGCAGTGCTGAGGGAGTGCTGTACTGTCGGAGGTGCCGTCTTTCTGATGAGACGTTAAACCGAGACCCATGTTAAAGATCCCATGGCACTATTTCAAAGGGGAGTTCTCCCCGGTGTCCTGGGGCCAATATTTATCCCTCAATCAACATCACAAAAACAGATTATCTGGATCATTATCACGTTGCTGTTTGTGGGAGCTTGCTGTGCATAAATAGGCTGCTATGTTTCCCACATTGCAACAGTGGCTACACTCCAAAAGTACTTCATTGGCTGTAAAGCGCTTTGAGATGTCCGGTGGTCATGAAAGGCACTATAGCCATTGAACAGAACAAATGAATTGGACCAATGATGTACCCACACAAACCCCAAACCACACTCTTGGCCCCTCATTTATTCTGGTGCTCTGTTTGCTGACGTCCCACACCCTGCAAACTCCAAGTTGTTCAAATCGCCTCTCCACCCTCTCCACCATTTCAATTGATATTTGTGGTAATATTTGTGCAATTCTCAGTGTGTGGGCAGACCGTCAGCCCAGTACAGCGTTAGTATCAAGGTCGATAGTTCATCGACGATACGACCCATCGAAGCACGCAGTGGAATTGCCGACTGTGGTGTTGTAAATTGCCAATCATACACTTAATTAACTGCAGTTGATTGCTCGAAAGAGAAAGCAGTGTTTTGCCTCGTAAAAACCGTATCGCCTTGCTCGTAGCCGAGCCAGAACTGATGAGACGCACAGTGGGGATGAGACGGTGCTCCCCGGGATCCCGCGGAGGTGCATAACAGGCTCAACTGCTTGGCGCAGATATCATCATCGTCATCATAGGCAGTCCCTCGGAATTGAGGAAGACTTGCTTCCACTCTTAAAAATGAGTCCTCAAGTGGCTGAACAGTCCAATATGAGAACCACAGACTCTGTCACAGGTGAGACAGTCATTGAAGGAAAGGGAGGGTGGGACTGGTTTGCCATACGCTTTTTCCGCTGCCTGCTCTTGATTTCTGCATGCTCTCGGCGACGAGACTCGAGGTGCTCAGCGCCCTCCCGGATGCACTTCCTCCACTTAGGGCGGTCTTTGGCCAGGGACTCCCAGGTGTCGGTGGGGATGTTGCACTTTATCAGGGAGGCTTTGAGGGTGTCCCTGTAATGTTTCCTCTGCCCAGCTTTGGCTCATTTGCCGTGAAGGAGTTCCGAGTAGAGCGCTTGCTTTGGGAGTCTCGTGCCTGGCATGCGGACAATGTGGCCTGCCCAGTGGAGCTGGTCGAGTGTGGTCAGTGCTTCGATGCTGGGGATGTTGGCCTGGTCGAGGACGCTAATGTTATGAAGAGGCAACAGAAGCGGGGAGGAGACAACAGCGAAGGCAGACGCGAATCAAAGTGCTGTCCCGCGGGGAACACCGAGCGCTATCGGTGACTGCCACAGTCCCGGGACAGCGGGATTGATGGTGAAAATGGGCGACAGACCGTTCGACATTGGCTCCCAATGTGACTTCAAAGAAAGAAAGACTTGCATTTATATAGCGTCTTTCACGACCATCAGATGTCTCAAAGCCCTTTACAGCCAATGAAGCACTATTTGGAGTGTAGTCACTGTTGTAATGTGGGAAACGCGGCAGTCAATTTGCGCACAGCAAGCTCCCACAAACAGCAATGTGATAATGACCCAGATAATCCGTTTTAGTGATGTTGATTGAGGGATAAATATTGGCCCCAGGACACCGGGGATAACTCCCCTGCTCTTCTTCGAATAGTGGCCATGGGATCTTTTACATTCACCTGAGAGAGCAGACGGGGCCTCGGTTTAATGTCTCAACTGAAGGACAGCTCCCCCGACAATGCAGCACACCCTCAGCACTGCCCCTCCGACAGTGCGGCACTCCCTCAGTACTGCCCTGGGAGTGTCAGCCTAGGTTTTTTTTGTTATTAAATTCAATGGAAATTAAAATGGGGAGAGACATAACACGGGGCGGACGCCTCACTATCGCCCGTTTTACACCACGGCACAAAGTCTGGATCAGCCGGAGTGGGTGTTAATCTCTGGAACTTGGTGGGATGTAATCGCCCTCCTGGTATTCCTAGACTCCACCTCTCGCCCTGCTTCTTTCAGACGCTGCTTAAACCTTCCTGTGTGAACGTTTGGTCACCTGCCTCAATATCTCACGTGGCTCGGTGTCAAATTCTGTTTGATAATCGCCCCCATGAAGCGTCTTGGGACATTTTACTACATTAAAGGCACTACATAAATGCAAATTGTATTTCATCACATGACCTCACACCTCCAATCGCCCGGCCCAGTTTCCCCCTCCCCAATATTTTTTATAACTAATAAATTGAAGTGTTAGACATTTTGTTTGAAATGTCTGATTGTTGCTCCCGACAGTGTCCTGGAGATGAACCTTTCATTCCCGGAGAGTGCAGGACATTCCCGGACGGTTGGAACCCTGTCTCTCCCCACTTTACCGGTGCAGTCGGGTGTTGTCCATGCCGATCCCCGCCATGGTGGGGTGAGGTTGGAGAAGATCAGCTTCCTGTCTTTACTCTCCCCAAACCCCTCCCGTAATCTCGGGACACGTCAATTACGGACCTAGAGCTGGAAAGTGGCATTAGACTGGACAGACTCTTGTCGGCCGGAGCGGACACGATGGGCCGAAATGTCCTCCTTCCATGCTGTAAACTTCTATCACTCTATGATTATTCCTGTAATATAAACTGATCCGTCAATGACTATCCTATATTTATGCCCCTTGTTCTGGACTCAACCACAAGTAGAAACGCTTTCTCCACGCTCACCCTATCGAACCCCCTTCTAAATACCACCAGCGGCTCAATCTACCCCGATAGCTGCACCCTCTCAATTCTGGAAACACCGTGGGGGGAGGGGGAGGGGGGGAGAGAGGGTGGGGAAGGGGGGGGGGGGAGAGGGTAGGGAAGGGGGGGGGGGGAGAGGGTAGGGAAGGGGGGGGGAAGAGAGGGTGGGGAAGGGGGGGGGAGAGGGTGGGGAAGGGGGGGAAGAGGGTGGGGAAGGGGGGGGAAGAGGGTGGGGAAGGGGGGGAAGAGGGTGGGGAAGGGGGGGAGAGGGTGGGGAAGGGGGGGGAGAGGGTGGGGAAGGGGGGGAGAGGGTGGGGAAGGGGGGGGAGAGGGTGGGGAAGGGGGGGGAGAGGGTGGGGAAGGGGGGGGAGAGGGTGGGGAAGGGGGGGGGAGAGGGTGGGGAAGGGGGGGGGAAGAGGGTGGGGAGAGGGTGGGGAAGGGGGGGGGAAGAGAGGGGGGAAGGGGGGGGGAGAGGGTGGGGAAGGGGGGGGGAGAGGGTGGGGAAGGGGGGGGGAGAGGGTGGGGAAGGGGGGGGAGAGGGTGGGAAGGGGGGGGGAGAGGGTGGGGAAGGGGGGGGGGGAAGAGGGTGGGGAAGGGGGGGGAAGAGGGTGGGGAAGGGGGGAAGAGGGTGGGGAAGGGGGAAAGGGTGGGGAAGGGGGAAGAGGGTGGGGAAGGGGGGAAGAGGGTGGGGAAGGGGGGAAGAGGGTGGGGAAGGGGGGAAGAGGGTGGGGAAGGGGGGGAAGAGGGTGGGGAAGGGGGGAAGAGGGTGGGGATGGGGGGAAGAGGGTGGGGAAGGGGGGGAGGGGGGGAGGGGGGGGAAGGGGGGGGGGGGGAAGGGGGGGGAGGGGGGGGGGAGGGGGGGGGTGGGGGGGAAGGGGGGGGTGTGGGGGGAAGGGGGGGAGAGGGTGGGGAAGGGGGGGAGAGAGGGGGTGGGGAAGGGGGGGGGAGAGGGGTGGGGAAGAGGGGGGGGG